>NW_022884514.1:0-30313 GCF_011952205.1 Bombus bifarius | reverse complement strand
CAAATACGTATGATCAAGTCTCCACGTTTAAAGATTTAGTTAGACTTTCGCATATAGAGAAAACCCTCCGTGAACCAATCGAAAAGATATTGCTGTTCTACCTCGACGTATTCAATCTAGAGACCGACTTATTACCATGCACTAATCTTGCTAAACACACAATAACGTTAAAAGAAAATAAAATCATTAACACAAAATCTTACCGACCGCCTGAATGCCATAAAGAAGAAATCAAACGACAAATGGACGAAATGCTACAAAAAAACATTATAGAACCATCTGATTCTCCTTACAATTCACCAGTCTGGGTAGTACCAAAAAAGGCAGACGCCTCAGGGAAACAGAAATGGCGAATTGTAATAGACTTCAGAAAAATAAACGAACTAACTGACCAGGACGCATATCCATTACCTGACATAGACGACATACTATCTCAACTAGGCAACGCAAAATTCTTCTCAGCCCTCGATTTATCCTCCGGATTCCACCAAATCCCAATGGACATAGACTCTAAAAAGTACACAGCATTCTCCACACCACAAGGACACTATCATTACAATAGGATGCCATTCGGTTTAAAGAATGCACCTGCAACATTTCAACGCATGATGGATACCGCGCTAAGAGGACTCATAAATAAACATTGCTTCGTATATTTAGACGACATTATAATATTCGGACAGTCGATTGAAGAGCACAATAGCAACCTCGCGATAGTATTGCAACGCCTACGCGAACTCGGACTCAAAATACAGCCGGACAAATGCGAATTTCTCAAACCAGAATTAGAATATCTTGGACATATAGTAACCGCCGAAGGTGTAAAGCCAAATCCCAAAAAATTAGAAGCCGTTAGCAATTTCAAACAGCCACGTAATCCCACAGACATCAAATCGTTTTTAGGACTAGCAGGTTATTACCGTAAGTTCATCAGAAACTTTTCTAAGATCGCGAAACCATTGACCGAACTTACAAAAAAGGAGACACCATTTCATTGGACAGATAAAACCCAGGAAGCATTCCAGACATTAAAAGACAAACTCTGTTCATCACCCGTACTAAAATTCCCAGACTTTGCGAAACCATTCACATTAACGACTGACGCCAGTAACGAAGGTATAGGTGCAATTTTATCACAGGACGGACATCCATGTTGTTATATCTCGCGAACTCTAAACCCACCGGAACGAAATTATTCCACTACAGAAAAAGAACTTTTAGCAATAGTATGGGCCGTGAAACGCCTCCGACAATATCTGTTAGGACGGAAATTCCTCATCCGAACCGATCACCAAGCACTAAAATGGTTACAGAATTGCAAAGACCCCTCATCACGCTTGATGAGATGGCGATTAAAACTAGAAGAATACGAATACGACATAGAATACACGAAAGGAAAAGATAATACTGCAGCCGACGCACTATCTAGAATACATGTTCTGACCAGACGACGCGAAAATTTGAACATAGAACTCGATAAAAAATATCACGATTGGGAAAAATCTACCGACACGTTACCCAAAATTCTCAAAATGACTCCGAACCGTAAATCTTTCTATCAATTATCCAAAACAGAGCTAGGAAATTACGACAGAATCGAATGGTTAACTAAATTAAACGAAATTATTCATATAAACGAAAAGATAGGTATAGGCGACGACAGTTTCACAGAGACCGAAAAGAACGCGATCAAACAAATTTTACTATTCCTGAACGACACCGTAAAAGAATTAAATTTTGCATGGGAACCAATTCAAACATATAGCGACGAAGAAATAGACGAATTATTGAAAGAAAATCACGATTTAGTAGGACACCCCGGTATACAAAAGACATACGATCGCATTCGTGAACGGCACAGAGTACCAGATTTGATGAAACGTATACAACAACATATAGAATCATGCGACACCTGTCAAACATCTAAACTACACGTATCAGACCGCGCGAAGAACCTTGTATCACCGACACACCCCTCGAACCAAACGATAAAATTGCTATGGACTTATTAGGCCCACTGAAAAAGACGAAAAAAGGCAATCAGTACATTCTATCCATACATGACGAATTGACAAAATACTTAATACTCGTACCACTAAAAACTCAGCAAACGGAAACAATTTGGAACGCACTCTTGAATCATTACATTTACATCTTTTCCGCTCCAAAAAAGATATTAACTGACCGCGGACAGAATTTTATATCTAGTTTAATGCAACAGTACGAAGACGCGTTCAAAATCAAACATATCAAAACGACATCCTTCCACCCACAAAGTAACGGATCGTTAGAACGGACACACGCAGTAATAACAGACATGTTAAAATCGATACAGCGAAATTCGGATGAAGAATGGGACGATCAACTTAACTTTGTATGCCTTGCATATAACACAATGATACACGACTCTACTGGTTACACGCCATTCGAACTCACATTCGGACAACAAGCCAATCTTCCCTCCACAATATCCAAGAATCCCCAACGCACATACGCAGACGAAGTCACGTTCCGCAAAAAGGAATGGGACTCTAGACTCCGACACGCTCGCGAAACATTGATCAAAAGTAAACAGCGATATCAGCGCGATCAAAAACGTAAAATTATAAAACCTCAATCAGTTTTCAAAGAAGGAGACTCTGTTTTAATACATAACGATCATAAAAGGCATAAACTTGATGTGGAATGGTTAGGACCGTACACGATTGATAAAGTATGTACTCCATACTATCTGATTCAAGACAAAAAGATACACGGTAATCGTTTAAAACCTTACTTTCCAGGTCGACGCTCCTCTTTGCCGGAATAGTATCCGCGCAAATAAATATTACACCATTAGAAGGAAACTCTGTATTCGTAGAAAACATAGGAAAAGGATATTTATACAGCGACACTGCCAATGTAATAGTAGGATTAGACACTAGCGACATATACGAACAGATAAGCGCAATAGAATCATATAAATTAACGATAGACTCACGTGCAATCAGCAAACAATACGTCGAAGAGTTAGGCGGATTACAAAATCGCATCAATAACCTAAAACAACTCGCAAAACACTTGAAAGCGTTAACACATACCCGGAGCACACGAGGTTTGCTTAACATCATAGGTTCCGTATCGAAAAGTCTGTTCGTGACTCTCGACGATGATGATCTTACGCTCATAAACAAAAATATGGACAAACTATTCGATGATAATAATAAAATCAAGACCATAATAGCTAATCAAACAGCACTTATTAGAAAAATTGTAAACTCAGAAAACCTAAACCACTTAGAGAGATCATATAGTGATATATTAAAATTACAACAGCAGGCAAATATCGATAGATCTATGCTTAAGATGATCATGAAAGTCGACACTGCGATGCAAACTTTACACTTCCAATTAGATGAAATACTTAACGTCATGATATTAGGCAAACAAGGAATAATTAGTCCACAAATACTTGACCCCAATGAATTCATAGAAAATTACGCCAAGGCAATAGGTAGCCAGATGTACAACACCGCGATTTCTGCCAAAACCGAACATTTTCAATTCATACTCGACATCAGTGATCTTAAAATCTTCACAATAGATGACAAAATATTTTTCAAAATCATAGTACCTTTAGTCTCTAACACAGAATGGAACATATTACAAGTATATCCTATCCCGAGTAAAAGAAATGGAGTATTTTTGGCTCCAGTAGTCGAACATCAGATATATTTAACTTCAGGTCTTTCATTTATAAACGCTGATATCGAGTATTTCAACAAACTTTGTAAGAATCGAGCCGGAACCACTATATGCAAACAAACACTACCAATCCATGACAGAAATTCAAAAACCGATTGTCGCAGCGAAATAATAAATTTCAAACCACACATTGAACATTGTCAAATAACTGTACTTAAGATTGAAGACATTAGCTTTATACCGCTCAAAACTAGCAACTGTTACATTGCGATACCAGCAAATCCGATAGAAATAGACACAATTTGCCAAACGAAACATACCTTACAAAAACTTGACAAGCCTTCCATCATAAGAGCTAACACTTCTTGCGATATATTGTACAAAGACGAACACATGCGTATAGGCGAAACAAAAAACGAAGTCATATACGAAATCAAAACAAAAACCCTAGCGCTCAAAACAAACGATAGTTTCACTCATCTATTAGATAAACTCGAGCGAGCACCGAAAATAATAGATAATTTACAAGGCTATAAAACAACGATCGATAAAATAGGCGACGAGATAGAAACTCTTAATTTCGAACACAGAATTAAAAATATACAGTATTGGGGACTAACCACGCTCCAGATATTAGGGTACATAGCATTAGGCATACTAGGTATATATGGATTAAACAAAATAGGGGTATTCAAATGCATCAGGAAATGTATACCGAACAAATTATGTATCAATTTATTTTGCTGCCGAAATGAAACTGTAATCAACAGCCACAATGCGACAGCCCCACCAGTACCACTCACCCTGGGCTCAACACCCAACATCTATATTCCAACCAACACATACCACTCAGATGGAGAGGAGGAATCAGCTGTAATTTTCAAGCCACGTCAAGTCCGATTCCACAAAAGTCTTCTGAAGAAAACTTGAGGGATCAAGTTCAATCTAAGAAGGGGGGAATGTCACAGACGAAATTCGAGCAACTGTATATAACAAACCGAAATTCCGAACGCCTTATCGCGTGTGACCGTCCGGTCAGCACCCGTTCTCAGCCGCCTGAGTGGCATTCGATCACTCCAGCCGTTCTCCGAATTTTACACTAAGTATAAACAAAACCTTCTCCCACTCCAACGAATGGAAGAATATAAATGCTCCCTTCAAAATCATCCAGTCAGTCTAACAAAAAAATTCTTAACTAATCCAAGTATCGAAAGTGTATCATCGCGAACCGAAAAATTGTATAAATTGAGTAAAAAATAAAAGGAACTTAATCTCCTTTTCGGAAATTAACAAGTTCCTTATTTTTACCTTAATTTTACACGACACCTGCATATCACCGGCTCGTGTTCCTTAAGCAAGTTACGTCGCATGGGGACATACACAGTGGACCAATCCCTGGGGAAAGATTCCTTACGATTTGGAAACTCAAGAGAATATGGCAGTCGCCGATATCAAAAAAAAAAAAAAAAAAAATTTCAACAAATAAATAATGAAAAAAAAAGTCACCGATATCGGTAATTTACAGCTTAAAATTAAAAGCGAGAGATCCATGATGTAATTAATTTTTAGTCTCGTTAATTTATCGATTTAGCCATCTTCCTCTGTATTTGTTGAATTTATTAGTAAGCATTACTTATTACTTCGTATGTTTCTTTTTTCTATCAGATCTAAAAGTTGTTGAGGAAGTAAGGGCTCAGATACCTACATTTTCTCAGAGACGTACAGATTTGTACGACACTGTCTGTAAGAAGGAGTAACTCTGCACTAAAACAGAAAATGTTTTTTTATAATATTTCTACTACGATATCCTTTTTTTGTGAATTATTACTAATTTCTTATCATTTGTACTAAATGAATGACTCAATTAAGAAAACCAAAACGTTATAAATAATAATCTGTATATCTTGTGTATCAACATGTAATTGGATATTATAATAATATAGGAATGCTATAATAATATAGGATAATAATATAGGAGAATAATAATATAGAAAAAAATACATGCTTTTAAACACCTTTAATATCGATCACATAAATTGTTATAATTCACAATCATTACGCATACATAAAAGACCCCTTGATAGTAAAATTTACGATCAAAAGGCAATTACGTATCGTTTAACAACATTTAATTTATAACACCTTTTAAACATTTAGACAGATTAACACATAACACTTCTTATATATAAACATCAATTCGAAGTTATCAGCTTGGAGAAATTGGTCGATTAATACCTGTAGATTGTCTGTCTCGATGAAAGACTTAAAGAGAGCGAAAACATGATAATGCCGCTAATATAATATTCCTTCTTTCTTGTATCTGTCTGCCTCTCAGGTCGTTTTACTAATTACAATAAGTAATTTCGACTTCTTTGCGCTCTCTTTTAACGCATTCGAGACCGAAAGAAATTCATATCAGTCAGTAGGCAAGGGTATAATATACATATTTTATATATAACTTATGTAGTAATGTATATATCATGTTAATTTCATATTTTTTTCAATATAGAATTATTATATATATATATATATAACTGTACATAATACATTACACAATAACATAGTATATAATTTTATACTTTAAAAATATGAGGCATACTATTTAAGATTGTCATCGATTTAAAATCAAAGTATGAAAAGGATACCCTGGAGAGAGTAAAACACAGAATCAATCTAACTAAACATTCAGATCGTACCGACACCTAGGTATCGTCTTACAATTAAATCTCGGTCTCGAATGGATTAAAATGAAATACATACTTGCAGCTTCAACATCTTCAATATCGAGGAGATCCAAACTTTACAAATAAATGTAAATTGCGATGTAAAACAAAGCGATGTAAAAAGGGAAAAAGGAGGAAAGAAGGAACAGGGAAGCAAAGAGAAGAAACGAATTTTTCATTTTCTCTTGCCAGGAATATAAGATGCTAAGTAATCTTCCTAAGTAATCTCCTCCAGCTTTTTCTAGTTTGATCAATAATTATTAGTACATGTTAGGAAAACAAATAGAATTTTTGTTCTCAAGCGAGGTATAATTTAAATTTTGTATGTACACAAAAATGTTAAATATCTGTAATAAACATGGTATAATCAATTTTTTTACATAAAATTATAATGTATAGGCTATTGTTATTTAAACATTTTAAATTGGATGAAGAAAAAAAATGATGCAAATAAAACGTAGGACATTTTAATTCAAGAGACTAATATAGAGATTTATCTACTTAACTGTGATTAAATCATCTCCACTTAACGCTCTACCTCTTCTATTAAATATGCTTCGTTAAACTATGATTACAGAGGATGGGTTTTTTGATAAAATGACATTCTGACAAATATATATAGATCGATATATATAGATATAGATAGACAAATATATAGATTCTTACAACAGTAGTTATGAATGAACAGTAGTTATTGTATCAATTCCGTTCTTCAGAAGCTTCATTTGTGAAAAGACAATTCGCCAGAATATGGATTCACTGTAGTTATAGCTATAGGATTTCAATCTAGTTGACAGACTTGCTTTACGTAGAGAATATCTGTCTCTTGCTCTACCTTATCGCGATTCTCTCCTCATCTTATACGCTTTGTCGAGCAAAGTAATATTGGCATATATCTCGGCTCTGGTTACAATCATTAGTTTCCGCCTAAACGGTTAGAATCACATAGCTCGCGCTCTACTCTCGTTTATTCAACATTTAGGCCATATGGTCGTATGCGACGAGTTTTATGTTAATTCCGACCGATTACAATACCTTTTTTTCGTTTACAAGGAACGACGAGACTGGCAGTTGCGTGATTTCCAATGCAAAAGCCGCGATATCTGCACGATAACCTAACCTCAACCGATTTTGTTGTACTATTCTTATGTGGACTTCGTTTGTACCACTTTCGTAACAAAAATAGAATACGTAGAACACAGCATTCCGTTATGCGATATTGTCGATTCCTAACATCCGAAAAATCAGAGATAATTTTTTCCCTTGTTTTGTTTTCCTACAGTTGTACATTTGTGTGAAAAATTACGAACGTAAAGTTGTTTGGTGCATGCACAGTCCTCCCCTCCCCTGCATTTGCGTGGACATGCTAGAAAGATTCACTTTTCCACGGTGAAACTGTATGTATTATAATTTCATTTTTACAAAGGTCGAACATCTTACTATGCATAAATTTAATATTAATATAAGCAGGTTTCGTGTTAAGTATTACATCTGACGTATAAGCACACGTGAGTACGAGCCTTGGTTTTAAATGTCTTGATAGTAGACACCGAAAAGATTATTCAGTTGCATATCTGACTCAACATCAATATTTTACTAGGAGATAACACGTTAAGAACACGTTGGTGGTTGGCATGGGAGATGATGAATGAAGACATACTTCTGTGAGATACATAAAATAGTAGTCAGAACGTATTTTGGCGCTTGGGGACAGCAACAGCTTTTTTTTTTTTATTTATTTGTTGAAATTACAATCAATTCTCGCGTTGAGAATTTTCAGTAATTTTTCTGGCGTGGCGCAGTGACATGGCTGTTTATTTACAATAAGTTAATACTTATTATAGATAGGTATAATTTATAAGTATTATAAGTAAGTGCATATGCTTAATTTGGATAATTAAATGAATCTAACGTTTAGGTCTAGCGGGTAGTGCCTCTTCAGCCTGCGAATCTGGTCCGTCGTATCGAGTAGTCCAGTGATTAGGGGGTTTCGGTGTTTCTTGACTCTTTTGCTATATCTGTCGCTATATTTTGCTATTTCCTCTTTGACTGTAGGTATCTTGAGGTCGCGATGGATGGTTTCGTTGGTAACATACCAAGGTGCGTCTATTAAGGCTTTTAGCGTTTTCGATTGGAATCGTTGTAGTATTTCGATGTTGGGGTTACTTGGACAGCAACAGCTGGTGATACTGTCATACACCTCCATTTATAAACTTTCGAAAATCGATGTGACCTTCAAACTTTAGTGTATTCTGTTTCACAGCACAAAATGTTTCCGAAACGTACGTTTATTGTTACAATAAACTTGACTAGTGGCTCTGAAATACTATCCTTGAAAAAACAATGGGGAAATTGGAGCAAAAAAAAGAAAGACCACTACGTTCGGATCACGCCACATTCTTTTACGCCAGGTAAAATAACGGCCACGAATCGACGTTTCTGGAGGTCGCCCTGCTTAATGAACCATGCGCTTGCCACTACAATGTTTGTTTGTCGGCAGCCACGACGATCCGTCTGCGACAATATAGTGCCGCGACCGACAGTTAAGAATATGATCTATGGCAAGCCGCATGGCGTAACAGTCTACAAGAGCGCATTTTCGGTGGATATATATGTCGGAATGACATTGGGGATAGGGTTGTCGGTGTTTGAGGAGTCTTGATTGAAGGTAGCCATCGTTGCGGTGTAACGAAGATACGATTTATTGACACAGGTATGAATAACACAGGTTTGACAATCTACCACGGCGGTGAGACATCCGCGACACCAGTGACAGTAGTCTCCGGTTCAATAACGAATCCGCGGCCAACGGGATGACAGATGGGCGTTCTCGCTGAATCTAAGTCTGACTCGTAAAAATAATTGCTGAGCGTAAAGACGTTACTCTTTAGTCGACGGGATCGCGAAAGAGAATGAATGTCCCGTTCCGATGATGCCACAGAGGAAAACTATAATGGGATGTGTCTAAGGACACGAGATCATCGGATTCGTCGAGAAAAGCCTTCGTTTAGAAAGAAAGGGAAATTGGCGTTGCTGCTAATTGGTCAATCTCCATATCGGTGGTTAGAAAAAGATGCTAGCCGCCCTCGAGGGAAAGTTGCTAGTGGGAGACGCCGCTCGTTGAAAAATATGTCTCCCCTATCTTCCCGTAGTTGGGACAAAGACTGTTTGTCTGTTTGAAGGACTTTAGTTAACTATACCTTAAGATTTATAACGGGCCCTCGGGCTAGCCGAACATGTACTGCGGAGACGCATCGACATCTGGCAATCATCTTACTCGAAGAATAGGGTCTGCGTGTGGCGAGCCACGGGACAGAAACCGTTGGAATGTTTACTGTCGCGTGTCGCCACGAATATTTCTTTTAAGGAGAGCTATAGAATTACTCCATACCTTTGTTAGGCAAAGCGTTCATCCCTTGACCGCGGCTACGTTGGGCGACAGACTGTCACCTCGAGCCAAAGCTCACCGTCACTAATCTCGAACAATTACAATCGGATTGAATAACTACAATAGTTTAGTTACAGTTATAGTAGACTTTAGATTGCAATGTTGCGGGGCTATCCAAAGGTTCCGGTGTCCTTTCATCTCCGACATATAGATATACATGTATATGTGACGAAATATACTAAAGCAATATTGACCCTTTGTCGCTGAAAGTATCAAACTACAAAACTTCCTTTCAAATTTTCAGAATAAGGAAATCAGGATCATGATAAATAATTGGAACATAATTAAAAATAATATATCTTCTCTATAAGATAATGAATACATTGGTTCATTTAATTTTTATGGATATTCAAACGCTTCTGTGAAATAAAACGTCAAGATTATAGAGTATAAAATTCATAGCTATGAAATAACTAAAACTCTGATGTATTATTAAAAATATACGTTAGGTTGTATGTAGTGATACATACAAAGATTACATGTACAAACCCATAATTAACACAATGCTACCGCAACCATTCTGCAATCTACCTTGCCCAAAACACTCTTCCAGTCACCTCCAAACTCTTCAATTCTCTCCACCTAACCACCCACAAACCATTCACAAACATGCAATTCTCGACAAAAGAAGAACTTATCGTCAGTTGTCCTTAACATCTCGTTCATTCATTTGGTCCCTATCCCCCTATTTCCTCCCACTGCGATGATCGCACTACATTTTTCCACGTCTCTATTCTATTCTCTGGATGATCTGAATTCTCGAGCAGTCGAGTGACGATTGATCTGTACAATTGATCGATTTCTTTTTACTACAGACATGCAAGAAATTCCGTGTTGGAGAGCGATGTTGCGAGTTCGAGTGCCTGGACCATCTGAAGAACGTTACCGGAACTGGTATAGTTTATGTCGTTGATGATAAGAATTCCTCCACGACTCAGCAACAAGAGCTACTCTGGGTGATGAGCTTAATGGTGCTGTTGCGGCTATTTTAATTTTTCAACAAGGATCCAGATGGCGCCGTTGACGAAATTCTTTCATTATAAACGTCGATAAACGAAACAAAAAAGGAGAGTGATGAAGCATGTTTGGCTTACATGTACCGCATGCTCGAAATAGCCAGCCATGTGGACATAGAGGAGGAAGCAAAGGTGGAATACATAGTGGATGGAATAATAGACGACGAGAACAATAAGGCTATATTGTACGGTGCTACATCAATCAAAGAGTTGAGGAAGAGGTTAGTGATGTACGAAGAGCAGAAGAGTCGCAGAGTAAAGTCGATTGTGAAGTCGGCTAAAACCCAGAAGAACGGGAAGCCCAGTCAATCTGTAGATGCAATGAAGAAAAGAAGATGCTTCATTTACGGTAGTGAGGATCATCTAAGTGTTAAGTGTCCGGAGAGGGGAGAAGGTGTTAGGTGTTTCAAGTGCAGCGGATTTGGACATATTGCAGCGAGGTGTACGGCACAACCGAAAGAGACTTGCGTAGTGTCAAGATCCGAAAAGGGGAAGTATATGAAGGAAGTGGCGATAGATGATTGTAGGTTTGTGGCATTAGTGGATACGGGTAGTGATCTCACGTTCATTCGATCAGACGAGTATGCGAGGTTAGAGTCACCACCGCTAGGTAAATGCAAGCTTAAGTTCGACGGTCTTAGTTCCGCTGGCAATGAGACCTAGGGTGAATTCAACAAGGTAATGATGGTTGATGGTCAAACTGCCAATCACTTTACACGTTGTTTCAAACAAAATATTGACGAAGCACGGCCTGTTGTTAGGCACTGATTTTCTGGATCAGGTAGAGTAACGGGTTAAACGAGGCGAAGTGACTTTCTTGCGGCTTGACGAACAGACTAACAAAGACGTGTCGGATGTGTTTAGAATTAACGTGGTAGAACAGACTGACGAAACAGACCTAACACACGTACAGGAACCGCATTATCGTGAAGCGATTCGCGATATCATTAGGGCGTATAGGCCGGAGAAAAAGCGGGACGTTGGGATAACGGAAAAAATCGTTTTAAAGAGTGACAAACCTGTGGTTCGAAGGCCGCGAAGATTGGCGCCTTCGGAGAAAAAAGAGGTGGACGAGTTGATGGAATTATGGACAAATGAAGGCATAATAAAGCCGTCCGCTCATAAAACCAAGGCCGTTGCAAACTTTCCCAAGCCAACATCGGTTAGAAAAGTCCAGAGTTTCTTGGGACTTACGGGATATTTTCGAAAATTCATTAGAGGTTACGCGAAGATTGCCAAACCCTTAACCGATCTGTTGAAAAAGGAGATAGACTTCAGGTTCGGGGATCGGGAATCAGAAGCCTTCGAAACCTTGAAAGCAGCGTTTACCAGCGGGCCTGTGTTAACACTTTATAGAATAGGCGCAGAGACCGAGTTGCATACGGACGCGTCCGCAGAGGGTTACGGAGCAATATTAATGCAACTAGATCTAAACGACGGTAAATTCCATCCGGTCTACTTTGCCAGCGGAAAAACAACTCCCGCGGAAGCGAAGTACACCAGCTACGAACTAGAGGTGCTAGCAATAGTAAAAGCGTTGAAAAGGTTCAGGGTATATCTGTTAGGCGTGCCGTTTACTATTGTTACGGATTGTCAAGCATTCGCCAGAACGATGAGAAAGAAAGACTTGTGTGTGCGTGTGGCTAGATGGGCCTTGTTACTAGGCGAGTTTAAGTATCAGGTGTGTCATCGGCCGGGGAACAGTATGCAGCATGTAGATGCTCCGAGTAGGAACCCCCTGCCGAGCACTATGTATGTAACGGAGAGTGAGGACGGGCTGATTGCATGGTTGAGAAGGGCACAGAACAAGGACATTGAAGTCCGTAGGATTTTGGACGCCGCAACGTGCAGTCAGGCCGATGGGTATGTAATTAGAAACAATATTTTGTATAAGGAGTGTAAGGACGATGTGCTAATAGTAGTGCCGAAGGCGATGCGGGCTCAAGTAGTCAGGCAAGCGCACGAGCGTGGGCATTTCGGGGTTACCAAAACAGAAGCTATGGTCAAGAAGGACTTCTGGTTCAAGGGGTTACGCGAAAAGGTCGAACACGTGGTATCCAACTGCCTTGACTGTATCCTAACCGAACGAAACATAGGTAAGCTAGAAGGGAACCTGCGAAATTACAAGAAAAGAAGAAAGCGTGCGAAGCAGTACCGAAGGAAGGACCCGCGCACACCTCGATTTCATGAAACCTTGGGTCATAAACGCCGAAAATGACGCATCTGATGACAGCGAGATAGAAGGCAACATCTGAGGGCAGATGTTATTGCAGGATGGCCGAGTGTAGTATCGTGGACGAAAAGCCTAAGAGATATCGGGCGAACCATGAACAATGTCGCGAGAGCCGAGGCGCCGTCGGGTCCATCAATGTATCATCGGTCTTTTCAAGTGCATAGTTTCGTAGAAAAGACCTACGTGACCCTGGCTACGAGCGTCTGCAGAACACGTGTGCCTAGCAAAAGACAATAGAATGCGACAACGAGCAGAGAGTTAGTCGAGAAGCAGAGTTTGCGGGTGGCGTTGCCGAGAGAGTGTTGATTGCATTTGGTGAAAGTCGAGTCGTTATCTAATTATTTAGTTGTGCTGTTTTCTGTACGTTTGGTGTGAATAGTTCAGGTTGAACAACAATCGTCTTTTTCTGTCCGATTAACATCTGTATCATCCATTCCTTGTAAATATATTATATCACGATATTACATTAATATATTCCGATATTACAGGTGGGGGCTCGTCCGGGATTGAATAAGACAGTGTTAAGACAATCATAAGAGTCAGTCTTAGAAAGTCACGCCTAGAGTTCGGAAGTAGATTGTAAAGTGTATTGATGTTAGAAAAAAAATAAAGTTTTCTTTTTTTATTTTTTACCTCAAATTCCTTTTTTATTTTGTTATTTTACGTGACACGCCCGTCGATACATTGTATATGATCCGGCGGGCAGATAAGACGGTCTGCCTGCGACACTGTAGGACCGCGAGCGACGGTTAGAAAATACAGCCTGTGGTAAGCATCGTGGCGTAACACCTACTTTCATGTCGATTATTGATAAAGATTATTCGCCAGTGATATCATTTATATGTGTTCCTCCCTTGTCTACGGGAATGTTAAACGTCTCTCCTATCATACTACAAAAAAAATTTTTTTTTTTTTACGTGGAGGAAATCTTCATAGACACCTTACCACCCTGTGGGGACGGGCAGAAGGTAGTGCCGGCTAAAACCTCCACGAACGGGACAGTGTACCAGTGCGAGTTTTTATCGTCGGGCCACTGTGTGCTTAACACCAAGCACGTTTAAAAACCAAGTACTCCCAGAAAGTACATCCACAGCACACGCAAGGGAGGAGCTTGGCCGCTTGCCTGTTTGTATTATTCTAAGAGAAATTTTGGTTTTTCCGTCCCTTTTTAGATTGGAGTCCTTATGCCGAGGATTCGAGCTCGCCACGGGTCGTCTTCAGTTCTGGGCTTTAACGACCGTAGCTGGCTGTCTCGCCGAGGTTCTAGCTGATTGGAAAGTATTTGATTCTTAATGTGGCAATGTATATCATAGGAAGTATTCTAAGTAGCCTCATGAAGGAGATGTACTTTTTTCATAGCCCTCTCAAAATACAAGGGGTAAAGGCAAATAATTCCCTTAATTAAATCATTATTATTTAATCTATTATGAAGCTCTTAATAATATATTTTTGCTGCTATTATATTTCTTGTAGTAAGAGATGGCCGTTCTAAAAGAATTCCTGCCTCTTGTAATGCACTTATTTCCAAGATGCCTAGCCTTGCGTTTTCCATCACACTGGTAAAGATTTTATAACGTATGGGATTAGCATAAGTTATAAATAGGTCTAATTCATAATTTGTAACAGAAGATTTTAACTTCAAGATTTAGATTTAGATTATTAGAATTACGGTAAAGAATTATGATGTGGATCTTTCCCGTCGATTGAAAAGTGCAGCTATTGAAATAGGCTTAGAAATCTGTTATAATTTTTCTTTTTACTTAAAAAAAATTTGTTTGTATTCGTTAATTATATACAAAATCATACCTCAAAATTCAACAAATTCGTTTCTTTCTTTCCCTTCTAAAAAAAATCACAAAAAGTGGCTGTTTTAGAACATTCTAATTCCGAACACTCCCTTAATCGCTTTATTTACTTATCAATTCGTGTCCCGGTGCTTTTTGGGGGTTAAAATGGTAATAGATCATTTCTTTCACCTGTGAGTTTATAAATGGTTTTACAGGAAAAGATATCTAGAAAGGTGATTTACAAAAATTTCATGTATTATCACAAATATGATTTATAGATATACAAATATTTCTGCTTCGTTGGTAGAAGAAAGTGTTTTTTATTATTATTTAATTTGTACTTTACAATTTGTCCAGCTAGACATTTGGTAAATTTTTCTAGCTTAATGGCTAAATAACATTTGGATGGCTACGACCAGCGGGATACCATCATCGAGTTTGACTATTTTATTTCTTTAGTGAGGTCAATGGGATGTTTTCTTTTTGTCTTCTGTCTCTGAGAGTTTTGCTCGCTTCTGCAGTCAGTTGGTTTTGATGTGTTGTCGTTTTTCCTTGTATTTTTCTGCGTACCTGCCGATTTCAATAGAAGAAAGTGACTTAAATACTTCGGCTAATTCACAATTAAGTTAGCTTTATCAGTGTGGGGTATCGTGTCCTCCTCGCGACAAATGGATCGCAGAAATAATTTAAGATGAACCAGTGAATTTCTTGAATATCTACCAAAGAGAATAGTTACTGTCTGCTGTAAGGGACAAGTTTCTTAGATACTTTCGGAAACAGTTGTTTTTGAATTTCTGAAGGATTGTTGCCACTTTTCTCGTTGCTTCATTTAACCTACGTTTCCTCTTGCTTCTCGATTGCCTTGTGATATTCTTCTGAGCTTATGTCTTTCTGTAATTTTTCTTTTTATGGAATCTGGGTAGTCCTGTTTGGTTGCGGACTCTTCATCAGGTGTAGTAGAACGGATCGTATTTATTATGTTGCTATTCAAATATTCCATACCTGCGTCAAAATCTTCGTTTGTTCTTAGCGAAACTGAAGCCGATCTTGAGATGTTTAAAGCTTCCCGACAGCACTGATACTTTGTGTGGTCGTTCTGAGTAGTTCTATTTAGTTTTCAATAATTGTTGAACTAGTTGTTGCTACAAGTGCGTGATCTGAAGAGAGCTCCAGAAAAGAGCCGACTCTGGTATATCTTGCAGAGATGTTTTAATATTTATATGATTTAATATTGAATATAATGTTAAAGAGATCAATCAACACAGTATTATATCGTAGATTATTTGGATTACTACACATGTTATATTTCTTATTATTTCAATCTCTTGGCATTTCATTTTTCTCTTTACTTCTCATATTTCTCTGTAATTTACTTTACTTGTCTAACTTATAGTTTCTCATTTTATCGAAGAACTTTCAGATATGTGAATATGCACACATTTTATCGCTCAGGTAGTTTGCGCAGCTTATTGCTAAATGTACATGAAACAAATATAGACATCCCATAAAATGATTCGCTTAACTATTACCCTATACGCGCAAATATTATTATAAATAATATTTATTTTTATATACATATATTTAAAAGGTAAACTTTTCGGTTTTCTACATATAAGATGTAGTAATATAATGATCCAAAACTTATTGTAGTTTATAATTATGCCGATAAAGAGAACTGATGTTTATAATGATTCCTTGTGATGTTTAGAATGATATTTATAACGATGCTTGTTGATAAATTATAATTATTTCGTACATTATAACAAAAATACATGATACATTAAAGTTATTCGTTTTAAAGTATAATTAATAAAAAAGCGATGATTGTGTTACGTAAAAATAGTGGGAAAATAATAATAAAGGAAATGTTGGGCTCTTGAACCAGAGGTCCAGATACCTTTATTCTGCAATAAGATTGCAAGTGTGCGATTAGACCGTTATCGAAAGACTGAAGTCTCGATCAGTCCTTCAAACAGGCAAACAGTCTTTGTCCCAACTACGGGAAGATAGAGGAGGCCTACTTTTTCAACGAACGACGTCTCCCACTAGCAACTTTCCCTCGAGGACGGCTAGCATCTTTTTCTAACCACTGATATGGAGATTGACCAATTAGCAGCAACGTCAATTTCCCTTACTTTCTGAACGAAGACTATCCGCGACGAATCCGATGATCTTGTGTCCTTAGACATACATATTGAATCTAGAATCATTGTCATTAGTTTCTCTACCACGATTACTTGTTCGATTCTATAATAATCGCATTTGCACTAGTCAATGTCTTCCCTATTGCATAACGACAACGTGTAATCCAAATAAAGATTCGACATATATATGTCAGGTTTACATTAGAATTAGGGTTAGGGGCGTGAAACGAATCTTCGTTTGGGTTACACGTTGTCGTTATGCAATAGAGAAGACATTGACTAGTGCAAATACGATTATTGCATGACTTGATAAGTATCCGTGGCACTTAGATACTCGAGAAACTAATGACAATGATCCTAGGTTCAATAACGAATCCGCGGTCAACGGGATAACAGGCTGCGCCTTCTTCCAAATTCCAAGTCGTACTCGATTTGCTTGGCTACGGTGGAAGTATTACTAAACTAACTCTTTGTTAAAACGTAGAATATTCACCGAGCGTAAAGACGCTATGTAACTCGCTAATGAGACTTCACGAGAGAATGACTTTCCGTCGCGATGATGCCACAGAGGAAAACGATGATGGGGTGTGTTTGCTGACACAAGATCATTGGATTCGTCGAGGATAGCCTTCGTTCAGAAAGTAACGGAAATTGACGTTGCGGCTAATTGGTCAATCTCCATATCGGTGGTTAGAAAAGGAAGTTAGCCGCCCTCGAGGGAAAGTTGCTAGTGGGAGACGTCGTTCGTTGAAAGAAATAGATCTCCCCTATCTTACCGTAGTTGGGACAAAAATTGTTTGTCTGTCTGAAGGACTTTAGTCTACTCAATCTTAAGATTTATAACGGGCCCTCAGGCTAGCTGAACGTGTGCTGCGGAGACGCATCGACATCTGGCAATCATCTTACTCCAAGAATAGGGTCTGCGTAAGGCGAGCCACGGGACGGAAACCGTTCGAATGTTTACTGTCGCGTGCCGCCACAAGTATTTCTTTTACGGAGAGCTATAGAATTACTCCATATTTTATTTGACAAAGCGTTCATCCCATGACCGCTGCTACGTTCGGCGAATGACTGTCGCTTCGAGCCCAAGCTCATTATCACAAATCTCGAACAAATACAATCGGATCGAATGACGAAAATTGTTTAATTACGCCTATGATAGAATGTAGATTACGGTGTTAAGGGATTTTCCCGAAGTTCCAAAGAGAAGGCTCCGATGTCCTTTCATCTCCGACATATAATTACGAGAAATTGGCCTGTTTATACTTTTTTACTTTTGAAATCCAGCCGTGACTTTCCAAGACTGAAGCTCTTACAATTTGATTTTCGATTGGAACTGTTTCTTTCTCCTTTGTCATCTCTCAATATCCCCACTATCCACGGGTTTGTTAGGCGTCCGCGACTGTTGCCACGCACGCTCTCCTGTTGAACATTCGACGGAAGCACCGTTGGGATATTGATGGTTCATTGGGCACTCCGTTTCGGTGATATACATTGTTGCCGAGTGTCGCCACATCTTTATCTCCGGTCTTTAACTGAGCTGGTCGTGACACCATTGTAACGTCGACAAATATCTCCAACCGATTCAGGAAACCTGAACCGCCTGGCACACGACACCAACTCCCAAAACAAAGGAATATGAATTCGGCACGCAAGTATAAGATAAACGAACATCTAGAAGGGCTGGGTCTTGATCGAGGCTTCAGTTTTTCGGAAACAGTTCAATCGAACACTTGTGGTCTTATTATAGAATAAAGGTATCTCGAACTGTGGTCCAAGAACCCAACATTTTTTTTTATTATTATTTTCGCGTTATTTTTGCGTGACATTTTGGCGACCCTGCCAGGATCCATTCGCTTCAGTGTAAACGAAATTACGATTTCGGTCTACGAACATCATTGAAGATCGAAGGATTGGGACCATTTGTGTTGTGAACTCTGCTGCCAATAATTTACTACAGTGAATCAAATCAGCGAGACTACTGTCAGCATAGAACAAATCAACAGAACGCGTTTGACACTCTAGCAACACCTTTGAACGTGCCGCAGAGGAAAGCACCGCAAAGGAACCTCATTCTACGAACTTACGTATCAAGGTGAGAAAAATCTGGATTCCTTTAAACGATAGACCGCCTAAAGTTAGTCTCTCCAGCAACTCTAGCGAACAGGCAATATTCACAATGAACAATAAGAAAGATTCAAAAGCCGAGACAAGTTTACCCTCTACAAGTAAAACCCAAAATAAAACGGGATCACTTGATTCCTCTACCAGAGCAATTTTAGATTTAATACAGAGACAGAACGAAGAATTTCGACAACAATTTAACGAAATAAAGAATGCATTAAGATTAGCCAACGAAGAAAATAGAAAGCGCGCTAACGAAATAGAAATATTAGGTAGAAACCTCTCTCGTGTTAAACTATCACAAATAGACGTAGAATCAACTGAATTTGGTTCTGTGATGACTAACGATGGCGATAATATATCAGTATTAAAACACCATACTAATCCACCTCCACCTATGCCACAAAGACCACCAACATACGTCCAACCATCCAATCCAAGAGCTGCAAACTATGGAAATATAAAGGCTGAAATTGCATTAAAATGTATTCCCATGCTAAACGGAGAAGATGATATAGGTGTAGAGGATTTTATTCGTGAAATAAAAGAAATGAGAATGATGTGTGGTGAACAAATGTTGTTATTAAAAATGATCAAAATAGAGAAAATTGTAGGAAAACCCGCAATGGCAATTCACAATATCCATATTAACGAATTTGAAACTCTGTACGAAGCATTAAGATTTAACGTAGCTACTCAAGCATCAGTAAGAGAACACCAAGATCAATTAAGAGAAATAAGGCAAGGATTAACCGAAAGCGTGCTAAATTATAACATTAGATTTCGACGTGCTTTTAACAAGATTCAATACAGCATTAACAATGAATATAAGGACGAACTCGACGAGCGATGAACAATCGACTATACACGGATTCTGTGACTGACTGCATTTAGCAAGGACACTTCCACTACAATAGAATGCCATTCGGGCTCAAAAACGCACCTTTCAAAGAATAATGGATACCGCGTTGGGGGTTTGATTAACAATCATTGTTTCCTTTATCTCGATGATATCATTATATTCGGGCAATCGATAGAAGAACAATAAAAATTTAGCCTTTATATTCTAAAGACTCAGGGAAGTATGTCTAAGAATACAACCAGATAAATCTGAGTTCTTAAAACCCGAAATAGAATATCTAGGACACGTAGTGACAGCAGATGGAGTAAAACCTAACCATAAAAGGATGGAAGCAGTAAAGAATTTTAAACTACCCAAAAATCCTATAGATGTAAAATCATTCCTTGCGCCAGCTGGATACTATAGAAAATTTATTAGAAACTTCTCTAAAATTGCCAAGCCGTTAACAGAACTAACTAAGAAAGACATACAATTCCACTGGTCTGACAAAACACAACTTAGCTTCGATACGTTTGTTGAGAATTGTGGATCTTGATAGCCGAAATAATGTCATGGGAGCACTAAATTTACATTTGGAATTAATATTAGAATAGTTATATATTTATTTGATGAACGATTCCAAAGATATTCATCGATACACACTTGCACGCGTCTCAGCAGTTTCTTCTATACCTGACTGTTAACCGATTGAATAGTTTACATTCATCTGTTTTCGAGACGCCGCGCACACACATACCTCCACACACTGATACCCACATACTAGTATCTCTACTACGCATTTAACTCAGTCCAGCACAGAAAATTATGTATATCTCAACACACCTCCTTAATTTTTGTGCTGCATATTCATTTCCTTTTATAAGTCAAACAAATCATTCTTAAAAGTAATCTAAAATTTCCAAATTTGTTCCTCCCTAGAGCCTTCGTTAAAATATCAGCTACACTATTTTCTGAATCTACTTTCATAATGTCAATCTCTTTATTTTCGTAACTTTCATTCATAAAATGGAAGTGAACAACAATTTTCTTACAAATTTAATTTCGCTCACAGCTTCCGATAAAGCTACATACTCGACGGCTGTTGATGATTTTGTCACGCTACTTTGCTTTCTCGATTTCCAGTAAATTGCGTTTCCGAAAAATCTTATGATAAATCCCGTAGTGGATTTTCTATCTACTTTATCTCCAGCCCAATCAGCGTCAACAAAACAATCAATAACTTCAGTATTCAAATTTCTTTTATAAGTTAATTTCAATTTCCTAGTTAAATATAAGTATTTCAAAATTCTCAATGCATATTTATAATGGGTCCCGTCGTAACTGTTTTGAAATCGACTTAAATAGTTTACACTATAGCTAACGTCTAATCTTGTTCTAGTATTAATATATAATAAAGCTCCTATGAGATTTCTGTATCTTATATCATCTGAGGCTGATTTTGCGGGTTCTAAACTTAAGTTTTGTTCCATTGGTGTAAAATGTAGTTTACTATTTTCTATATTATATTGTTTCGCTAATGACACTATATAACTACTTTGATCTAATTTCATCTCACACTTCTTATTATCGTATTCAATGTTTATTCCTAAGTAAGTCTTTACTTCACCTAAGTCCTTCATCGCAAATTTCTTTGACAATTTGTTTTTAATTTCATCGATTTTTCTTTTGCTTTTCCACATATTCATAAGTCGTCTACGAATAGAATTAAATATATAACATTATCGCTCTTATACTTCATATACAGATAATAATCGCTCTCACTTCTTTGAAATCCTAATTTTTTCATATACCCGTCCAAACATTCATACTAAGCTCTTGAACTTTCACGCAATCCATATAACGCTTTTGATAATTTACATACTCTCCCGCTTTTATCGTCGTAACCTATAGATTGTTTTACAAATACTTCCGTTTTTATAGTTCCGTATAGGGATGTCGTTTCTACATCCATTTGCATAATCGTCAAACCATATTGACAACAATAAGATAGTAATAACTTCAACGTTTGCATTTTTGCCACTGGAGAGTATAAATCTTCCGGTATTTCCTTTTGTTGGAAATCTCGAACAACCAGTCGCGCTTTCTTACGATTATCAGATTTATTCTTATATATCCATTTCAAATCTAATACTTTTTTGTCTTTTGGTTTCTCTACTAATTTACCAGGTTTTATTTTTGATTAAACTATTCATTTCTCGATCTATTGCTTCTTTCCATGAACCGCTGTCATCACCACTTAAAGTTTCTTCATAGATTTGAGGACTGTCTGCGCTAACTACATTCACATAAATGAAATATGAACTCGTTTGGCCATCTTTGAGATTTCTTTCTTTCCCGTCCTGACCTTCTCAAATTATTTTCTATGTCTTCAAGTTTTTCTTCTGATTCGTTACTTCAATTTCTCTCCTTTTCTATTGCAACCTGCTCGACCTTTTCGTCATTTATTTCATTTTCATGAATTTCGTTTGAATCCGAACGTTCGTCAAAATCCTTTTCTCTTTCATTATCTGTTTCATCTTTTCCTTGAAATCCTACTAAATTTTCATCTTCACCTATAAATTCTACGTATCTTGCAATTATAATTTTATTGTTAACCTATATCCATTGTTTTCATAACCTACAAGTATCCCAGTGCAATTTCAGCTATTCTTACGAAAACTCTACTTCCGTACAATCTTAAATTATTTATATTCGGTTTCCTTTTAAAAAATATTTCAAATGGTGTTTTATTTTCATATGTGTTCGTAATGGTTCTATTTTTTAAGTGCGCCGCGGCTCTAACTATTTCCGGCCAATATTTAATATTCAGCTTTGAATCATGTAATAAGCATCTAGCAGAATTCATGATTGTTCTATTGTAGCGCTCAGCTGTTCCATTTAACTCGTGAACATAAGGTGGGCATGGTTCTACGACCTAATTAGATTGTACATGTTTTTGTTCATGTGTTCTTTTCCATTATCGCATCTTAGTCTCTTTATCTTCTTACCAGTAAGATTTTCAACTTTGTTTATATAATCAAGGAAACAATTGTAAATTTCACCTTTTGATTTCAAAGTATAAATCAATGCGCACTTATTGTAGTCGTCTATAAATGTTAAGAAATATTTGGATACATCAAACCCGGTTTTTTTTATGAGGTCCATTTAAATCGGTATGTACTAATTCTAAAATCTCGCGTGCTCTACTGCGGTTATTTTGGAAGGGCAAATTGTGCATTTTATTTTGGATACATGTACCACATTTTAATTGTACTTGCTCAAAATTTTCTGGCATTCCCTCAACTAATTTTTTCTTACACATTGTATCTAAATAACCAAAGTTTACATGTCCTAAGATCTTGCAAAGTTTTTCCTTATTTGTCGTTTTTTCTACATTTATAGCGTGAGATTCTTGCCTTTCAATGTAACTACTTATCTTATATAAACCATGATCTTTGAATGCGATATTTGTTATGTATCTTTGAAGTATTTCCTGCTGAGACTATCTTATTTTCATTCGTTACTCTCGCATACCTAACCAAGTTGTTATCCATTTCTTTCACGTAAAATACATTAGACATTGTAATTTTAATCCTCCTTTTGTTTATTTCAAAGTAAGTTAAAATTTTTCCAACTTTTGTTCCTTTTAGAATTCTACCGTCTCCTACCTTTACATTTATCGGGCTTTTTAAATTTTCGTACTCAACAAAATAAGAATCATCTGTAGAGGATGGATCAGTTCAAATATCACTATTACAGTCTATAAGTCGTGAGCACTTTATTAAAGTAATGCTTTGATACAAAGCACAAGTTCTGGTGTAATCATTTATCGGAATAAATACGCGCGTGTCGAGAAACTTCGTATACACTTTGATGCGTCGATATGCTTACTCTGCGATCGCTGAACTCCCTCGCTCGTCAATTCGCTTGTTTATTTATACTGGTCGAGGGACAGTCGGAAAGTTTGAACTCCACTGCGTTTGACGGTTGAAAGTAACGGCGGCATTGTTTTGCTCGGAGTTTATTACACCTTGCAATACCTGTGACCTAACGGTCATGATACTCGGAAACAAAACAACAATAAGATTTGAATTTATCCTGCTCGCGTGCCGCTACATTACCCCCCTTCCAGTGATAACGTTTACGTTATAAAAAAAAAATTTTGAGTGTATACGGAGTTTCTTTTCGTCGAGTTTGTCATCGCTGTTTACGATTTTACGCCTATCCGACATATTAAGACGCCTAATCGAGACCTGCCTCGAACCGGTCGGGAAAACGACCTCTACGTCCATACCTCGTAACATACCTATTCCTAGCATTTTCTTCCGTTGTTTTACCGCTGCCTGCGCTGCTTTCCTCGTGCGCATTCTCTTGCTTTACCGGAATAAGTATGTCCCGAGGTTCGGCGGACTTCTCTTCAATATCGTCTGGAACGCCGAACGCCGGTTTTAAACGATCTATGGAAACCGTTACGTCGCGATCGTTTATTTTGATGATATAATCTTTGTCGAGGCGTTTGATGACCTTGTACGGTCCGTCGAACTGAGGCTGTAGAGGGCCTCCTACGGCGTCACGACGTAAGAAAACATAAGGCGACGTTTCCAATTCCTTAAAAACGAAGATTTTTCTTTCGGCACGACGCGTAGGCTGATGCGGCCTGAACTTCCCCACCCGTTCCTTGAGCCGGTTCGCGTACTCTGTGTTGGCTTGCTGTTTAATTGCGATGAAAAATTCCGCCGGCAATCGTATATCGGTGCCGTAGAGCATTTCGGCGGCCGTTGCGTTCAAGTTAGCCCAAATCCCAAATCGGTTAGCTAAGGCGCGCTTCGACTCGCGGAAGTTCTTTTCAGTTTGATCGGACCACTCAATAGTCGCGTTGCACTTGGTCGTGCCTTTCAACAAATCGTTGAGTGGTTGCAGAATTTGCGCGGCCCTCGGTATGAAACGTCGATAAAAATTATTCATACCGAAGTATCTTCGTAATTCTTTAATGGTAGAAGGACACGGTACTTTCATGATCGCTGCAACGCGTTCAGCCAGAGGTTTTATCCCCTCCGCGGTAACGGTATAGCCAAGGAATTGAATTTCGCGTACGCCGAATTCACATTTCGCGAGATTGATGACGACCCCATATTCGCCGAGGCGTTTGAACAAAATTCGTAAATGCTCGCGTTGTTGTTTTCCATCTTACGACGCGATTAAAAAGCCGTCGATATACGCGTAGACGAAATCGAGATCTCTCGTGATTTCGTCCACGAATCTTTGACACGTTTGGGCGGCATTTCGAAGCCCAAACATCATGGAAGTCGCTTCGAATAGACCGAAAGGGGTAGTAATTGCCGTTTTCGGTACATCCTTCGGCGCGATGGGAATTTGATGGTAAGCGCGCACGAGATCGATCTTAGAAAAGATTCGCTTACCATACAAATTCTGGGCAAAGTCCTCGATGTGTGGCGGTGTGTACCTATCCGGAATGGTACGGGCGTTCAATGCCCGATAGTCGCCACACGGTCGTATTCCTCCGTTCTTCTTCGGCACAATGTGCAAGGGTGGTGCCCACGGGCTTCGCGATGGACGCATCACTCCTCGGTCAATCATGATTTCGAATTCCGCCTTTGCCTGTTTGAGACGATTGGGGGCTAGGCGGCGTGGTTTCGCGTGGACGGGGGTTCCAGGTGTCGTGCAGATATGATGCTGCACTCCATGCTCAATCGTACTTTTCCTGAAGACAGGTGGTCGAGTCAACGCCGGGAATTCTGCTAATAAGCGATGGTACGGGGATTCCTTGTCGATGGTCCTAATGGATCTTATGTCGGTCTCAGCTGCGAATCGACGAGTAACCCGTAATAGCCCAAACAGTCGACGCCGATGATGGGCGTTTTCACGTCGGCAATCACAAAACGCCATTTAAAATGCGGCGGGTCACCAAGCCGTTGTCGTTCGCCGCGGTTACGGACGGCTGGACTCGTTTCCCGACTTCCATCGACACGGAGATCTACACTTTCGCGCCCGCTCGCGGTACAAGTCGTGATAATAACATAGGCTAACATAGATTTCGGGAGGTAGAACGCCGACGACGCCTCCCGGTGGAACGCGAACGCGAATGCATTCGTCGACGGATGCTAATACTGAGCGCGTTGATCCTCGCATTAACCTGCCGCATTTCCTCGCGCAATTCCTCGCGCAATTCCTCGCGCATTACCTTGCGCATTTCCTCACGCATTTCCTTCTTGAAACTGGGCACTGCGTCGTCCTGTGCCTCGCGTTTGCTCACGGATGCTACTCTAGCCTCCCGCTGATCGCTTCCAGAACAGGCCTCCTCTACTCTATCCGCGGCCTGGATTATTTTATCCGTGCTGGTGTCGTCCATAACCGCCAACACCCGTCGTATGCGGTCTGGTAGACGATTCTTCCACAACGCGAGGATGAACTGCTCCGACGCTAAGGGACTGGCCAGCTTCTTCAGGTCGTGGTAGAATTGGGACGGCTTACGGTCGCCCATCACCTCTTTTTCTACCAGTCTTTTAACCCGCTCGCTGTCGGATTCAGCTAGACTCCGTATCAGTTCTTCCTTTAGCCGGTCGTACTGACTGCCGACCGTGGAGTCCAAATGAACGTCCTCGAGTCGCTCCAGATACTCTGATTCGAGACACCCAAACAGGGTGGCAACTTTGTCGGAATCTCGCTCGATTCCCGCCGCCTCAAGCTGTTTCTCAAATACAGTGAACCAGAACGATACCTTCTGCGGCTTCATCGGAGGCACGCGGATTGGTTGCGGGCACATATACGATGAATTGGTCTTAGACATTTTATCACGTCGGGGTCACCAATGTGGCAGATGAAAAGAGAGGTTGCGTTTCGTCTCGGGACTACCGGTGGACTCGTCAGTAAGGCTATGCCCGGTAGTCCCTGCCACATTTACAATGTGATCTGAACATCCACTATCCAATATCCAATCTATTTTTCGCGTATCGCCAGTATATACCGTAATACATTCTTACTATTATCGCGCTCTACTCGCGTTAGGAAAGATCCAATTTCTTAGTCGTCGTAGTCCTCGTTGTATGAATAATTTGCGTCGTGTTGACTTGCCCCGTTGTAGCGTTGTTGCCAGCCTCTGCTTCGTCCTCGTTGGCCAAATCCTCGTTGACCATATCCTCGTCCTCTTTGGCCAAAAGCTTTGGTCCGCCGCGACCCCTATTCTTCTGCGGCTGATACGCACCTCCTTGCCATTGCGCTCCTCAATTGTTTGCGCCATTGTTTCCGCCTCTGCACGTGTTTGTACAATTTCTTACCACGTGGCTGTACTTTCCACAGCCATGGCACTTTATGTCGCTTTTTTCAGCTTTAAATACATTTGACCTTTCCCATCACTTTCACTCTCAGTTCTGCCCGAGCAGCCGAGCTAAACGAACGTGTAAAACAGTGCTTCAGACAAAGTGCGGCAAGTGGGGAAAAGAAAGTTACGAACGTCAACGCCCATAGCCAAATGGTAGAAATCCGTGTCCTACTAAGAAGACTATTATCAAATCTAAAATGCAAAATCACAGCGCACCGATAAAAATAAATAGTAAGGACGAAACATACTACATTAACAAAACAACAAACACTTCAAAACCAAGCCAATCAATAAACGAAGAACAGGAGTGCTCAGCTACAAACGAAATTGAAATGGAACCAATCCAAAACAATGAAGAGAATAAAACCAGTAACGAACTAACCCACCAGGATGAAAGCTGGAAGGTGGCGAATTACAACAAAAAACGAAAAATAACACCAAACACCAACATTAGGAAAGCTATAGAAGCAGAAAAACAACAATGGCTACAAGAAATCACACTCCGAAACTCCTTCCGGTCGGAAAACCAATAACCCACATCGCTAAACCACCGTCAATTTACATTGAAGCCCAAATAGACCCCCTCATTGAACTACTTAACAACACGGCAGGAAAAAAATTACAGTATAAAACAATTAAAACAAGACCAAGTAAAAGTACAAACGAACACCCCAGAAATTTTCAGAAAAGTGACAAAAGCACTAAAAGAAAACAACGCCGGATATTACACTTACCAGCTCAAAGCTGATAAAAGTTATAAAACAGTAATCAGAGGATTACATCCAAAAACAAATACAAATAACATATGCGAGGAACTAGCTAAAATCGGGCATCATGTAAGAGCAATAAACAACATAACCAGGTACGATACTAAACAACCATTGCCGCTATTCCTAATAGAACTTGAACCTAAAAACAATAACAAAGAAATTTTTGAAATTAAAAAGGTTCTAAACACAATAGTAACAGTGGAGCCATCTAGACATAAAAAAGACATACCGCAATGCACACGGTGTCATCAATATGAACACACAAAAAATTACTGTAACAGAATCTCGGCGTGTGTCAAGTACGCAGAAATGCATCTAACAACGAACTGCCCATACACGCGAAAATGTTACAACTACAGTGGAAACCACCCAGCCAGCAACAAAGGCTGTGTAGTCAGAAAGCAACTGCAATGTAAACTGTTTCCGCCGCTTTGAAACAGGACACACAACAACTTTCACGCGCAACACGATAGCACAGAAACAGAGACAACACCAAATCTACAGCACGTAATGAACAATAACCACAGTAACACCAACGCCGTTAGTAGCCGAAGCTACGCGCAAGTAACCAAACAATCAGCACCCTTAGACAATAAAAATCAGAACAATTACAGCAACGACACTACAGAAATCAAAGAACTACTAAAGCAATCCATCAAAAACACAGAAATGCTAACAAAAATGATAAGCGAACAAAACGCAGTCCCCAAACAGCAAACGCAACAAATCACAGTCATGCTACAACTACTTACAAACATGCTAAGCAAAAAATAAAAATGGACATGCTTAAAATAGCAGCCTGGAACTCTAACGGCCTACAACAAAGAGCCCTAGAAACTAAAACATTCCTGTATAACAATAATATCGACATACTACTCGTATCAGAAACACACTTCTCTCCAAAAAGTTACATAAAAATACCGTACTACACCATATATGCACACGGGGGGGGGGGCGCAGTGATAATAAGAAACGATATCAAACATCACTTACACAGCCAAGTAAGAAAGGAATATACCCAAACAACCACCGTTACAGTACAAACTAGCAGCAACCACTTCCAGTTGTCACCAGCATACGTACCACCGCGACACAAAATGACAGCGTAAATGTGAGAGGAGTACTTTCGACACTTAGGTGACGAGTATATCGCAGCTGGAGACTACAACTCAAAGCACACACTATGAGGATCAAGAATCACTACACCACGAGGTAGGACCTTGGAAAACTACATTAGAAACAATAACCTCAATATATTATCCACGGGAAGACCGACATACTGGCCAACAGACCTGAGCAAAATTCCTGACCTACTCGACTTTGCAGTTACAAAGGGACTAAAAGCAAATAAAATAAAAATAACACCCAGCCGCGAGCTTAGCTCCGATCATACACCCATAATAATTACATACAATACTTTATACCAACCCAGAGATACTATGCAACAAAACCACCAAATGGCAAACATTTAAAGAAATAATTGAGAGCAAAATCAGCTGCAACATCCCATTGAAAACACCCGAACACATCGAACAGGCAGTAACAGCATTGACAGAAACTATCCAAGAAGCAGCAAGGGCAACCACTATTCCTGAACCAACCAACAGACAAACAAAAATAATTCCACCAGACATACTTGAAAAAATTAAAGAAAAAAGAAAAACGAAAGCAAAATGGCAAAAACATAGAACACAAGAAAACAAAAAATACCTAAACAAACTTGCAAAGGAAATAATAAACAAAATAAAAGAGCACAACAAATAACGAATTCACAAAATTCATAGAGTCACTCTCTGCACATGAGAACTCCAACTACTCCCTATGGAAAGGCACGAAAAAAATAAAGAAACCACTAAAACTAGTTCCAGCAGTCAGAAAAACAGACAACACATGGGCAAGAAGCAACGAAGAGCAAGCTGAAGAATTTTCCAACCACCTTTACAACACATTTACACCACATAATATCAACAACAGCAATCCCAAATGCCATACGGACGAGGATGTGCAACCCACTAGTACCTCAACTGACAAACACTACAGCATACCTAAAACAACAGCACAAGAAATTAGAAACATAATCGAGAAAACAAAAAATAATAAAGCACCAGGAATCGACCTAATCAATAGGTCGAAAGTCCTGCGAAGTGCAGGAGGAGACCACCCTGCGAACTATAAAGGTTGCGCTGCCCATAAAACCCTGTACA